>NW_024581127.1:1708754-1710776 GCF_017639235.1 Corvus kubaryi | reverse complement strand
AAAGAAAAGAAAAGAAAAGAAAAGAAAAGAAAAGAAAAGAAAAGAAAGGGAGAAGTACTACTGTCAAAAACCCACGTGTGTTTGCAGGCATCGGACAATCAATCTCCAGCCTTTCTTTCTTTTCCCAGAGACCCGAAGACTTCTTCTGTCTGACCCACATCCCAAACAATCTCATAAAAAATAAGAATTTGAACAGACTGTAATTTTGAAAAGACGGAACACATTAGTTACACTCTTACTTCACCTAGTATTGTTTTAGACTACTAACAGGATTACTTTCAACAATTAACAAAAGATAATCTATGTTCTTATTTTGATTTTGGGACAACTGTTCTCTCTAAAAAGAGTACATTACCAAAACAGCTCTCTGCACACTGAGATGACATACACTAATTGGAGATGATTCAGCAATCAGAAAGAGATCTAGTTATTAGCAGTGCAATTCATATGAGTGCGACAAAGGACTCTGTTAGGTCCAACCCAAGAAAAAATTAAAGTAAGGACAAAAACTATGTGATATAACACAAAGTACCAGCTATATGGAAGCTTCCTTGTAGGTCCTGGAAAAGAGACATTTCCAGTTATGTAATAACCAGGGTTCATTATGAGCAAAAGGAAGAAGACAAAAAAGTAGAGAGTGAAATGAACAAAGGAGCTTGTTGGCTACTTCCTATGCCAAAACCATGGGTTTATGTCCATTCAAATTTTTCTCATGGTGAATGGCCTTCTCCTTCACCACTTTAGGATCACTGTCCACTGCAGCCGTCCACAGCAGCAAGCAAGTTTGGGAGAGAAAAGTGACATCAAACAGAGAAACAGCTATCCCACAAGATGGATAAGTGTGCCTTAGATGGACAAGGCATTCATGGAAACGAAGTCAGTGAAATAAGCTCAAGATATCTGTCAGTGGGAGGCTTAGGCTGAAAATTGAGATCAGGCCAGACTCTGATACAGGGTGGGTCTGATGAGGGTGCTTTTGGATTAAATTAGCAATATTTTGGAGGCAGGAAAATATGTTCTATAGTGTGAAATATGAAAACACTATGAAGTGCCAGAGGATCTCAGCAACATGTCCTCATGCTTCCTTCGATAGCTCAGCTGGTAGAGCGGAGGACTGTAGGCTCCCTTGCATGGCCATCCTTAGGTCACTAGTTCAACTCCGGCTCGAAGGAGTGTTCTTTTGGCTCTGGCCCACACCCTGCACTGGCACTGCTGCCTTTTGGTCATGCCCAGGAGGCTTCCCTTCAAAGGGCTGTCCAGCCATGAGCTCTTGCCTGACATTGGGAAGTTGACCAGACAAGGTATTTTTGGGTGAACCCTTGGGCAGGGCATGGTGGTTCTGAGCTCTGGAGTTGTCAGGGGTCACCTCCAACAGGAAGGTGAGCGAGTGTGAGAGTGAAGATCTTTGTGGGGTCTCAGGCTTTGTGTGCAGGGCATCCTGGGGCAGGGCTGGGTGCCTGGGAGGGGAGAGGACCTCAGGCAGAGGCTGCAGGGTGGGGAATTAGCTCAAGTGGTAGAGCGCTCGCTTAGCACGTGAGAGGCAGCGGGATTGATGCCCGCATTCTCCAACACTTTTCATTTCCCTTGCCTGGACACAGGGCCCTTTGTCAGGGATCCATCTATTCTCTGCAGGCTGTGGGAAGATTTATGGTGTGCCCTGCATTTGCAGAGGAGAATGACATCCAGGGCTGTATCAAGAGTACCATGGGCAGTTTGACAGAAGAATTGATCTTCTCCCTCTTTGACAGTTCTCAAGTACCAAGCCAAGTACAGAAAAGGACATCAGTGGAATAGAGCAACTTCAGTGGAATCTCAAGGAATTCTCTTTAAGGATGGGCTGAGGAGAGTGGTGCTTTCAGTTTGCAGAAAGAGAGGTTCAGACGACTTACACATGACATTCCAGCACTCTGTTACAGAACAGAGGAATAGCTGTCATTTTGTTTTGTCTTATGCTTGAGCAGAGAGCAAAAGACACCACAGTGAAAGGGAATCAAGGGAAAATGCAGCAGGATATGGATAAAC
>NW_024581127.1:1661262-1688754 GCF_017639235.1 Corvus kubaryi | reverse complement strand
TGGCCCACACCCTGTGGCATCATTGCCTTTTTTTGGTCCTGCCCAGGAGGTTCCCCATAATCAGCTGCCCGGTCATGAACTCTTGTCTGACTTCGGGAATCCCATTCCCCCAGCAGTTTTGAGTGAAAACTCCCTTGGGCAGGGGATGGTGATTCTGAGCATTGAAGTCGTCAGGGATCACCTCCAGCAGGAATGTGAGTGGGGGGGTGGTGGTATGATAGTGAGGTCATTGGGAGGCCCAGACTTTGCTTCAGGGCATCATGGGTCAGGGCTGGGTGCCTGGGAGGGGAGAGGACCTCAGGCAGAGGCTGTATGGTTGGCATTTAGCTCACGTGGTAGAGCGCTCACTTAGCATGTGAGAGGCAGCAGGATCAATGCCTGCATTCTCCAATGCTTTTCATTCCCTTTCCTGGACCATAGGCGTTGTTGCTTGTGGCTGTGGGGAGCCTTGGGTGGACCCTGAGGCTGTATCAGGACTAGCACAGGCTATTGGCATAGGCATGAGTAAGCCATTATCCCTCCTTGCTTGGTAGTAATTAAATGGCATTAAGAGCGCTGTACACATTTTCTAATAAAATTCTTAATTACCAATGTACTCTGTCACAGAGGTGTTGACCTTTTGGAGCAAGTCCAGAGGAGGGACACCATGATAATTAGCAGGATGGAGTGCCTTTCCTAAGAGGAAAGGCCAGAAGAATTTGGATTATTCACACTGGAAAGGAGAAATCTTTACTGTGACATAATTGGAGCCTTCCAGTACTTAGAGAGGGCCTACAGGAAAGCTGGAACAGGGGTTTTTACATGGGTGTGTAGTGATAGGACAAGGGGCAATGGCTGTAAATTGAAAGAGGCAAAGTTTAGATTAGCTATTAGGAAGAAATTCTTCACTGTGAGGGTGGTGATGCAATGGAATAGGTTGCTCAGAGAAGCTGTGGATGACCTGTCCCCGGAACTGTTCAAGGCCAGATTGGATGAGGCTTTGAGCAACCTGCTCTAGTCTGAGGAACCCAGGGCAGAGGGTTGGAACTAGGTATCTTTAAGGTCTCTTCCAACACAAACCACTGGATGACTCCATGATTTTCTTGTAAGTAGTCTATCAAACAGGGTGTTTTGAAACTTCTGAAGAAAACAAGAAATCCAGTATCTCTCTGCATATTAATTCACTGTCAGACAGGAAAGCAAAAGTCAAAGAACAGTGTAATTTATTATGCCAAAAAAAGGTTCTAAAATTATTTTTGTATTATATTGAAGATAAACAGATCTCCTTTGAAATTCTGCTAATTAGAAGCCCATTAGCTTTACTCCCTGATAAATTAGAGTGTGCCAAACTCCAAATAAAATCACAGTCATGTCTGTCATGTTTATTAAAAAGCAAATTTTGCCCTGGGCTGTGGTAGTATGATTAACAGTGACTTAATTAATAATGGCAGGAAGCTCAGAATCAGGTATGGCTGGTTTTATACCTTGTACTAAAGAATACCATTTCAGCAGCAGATTTTTGGATTAGCATAAATTAAATTATAATTAAAGCAATTCTATGAGACTGACTCATCATTTTATCTTGCAAATATTTACAGCTACTCCATTAAAAGTGAATCCCTCTGACATTTCCACTATAGTTATAAGCAGTCTTTTTTTTTTCTCTAATTACTAATAAAGATGGAGGAAGCACCACTGTCAGTTTTGCCATAGATCACTGTGTAAATCATCCATATTCATACTGAGCATTAAATAAAGTTAATTCTGTTCTACATTCTTCCATGACAACTTTCTCCTTTGGGGATTTCCAGAAAATTAAATGTAAAAGCAACCGGAAAACATTACATTTGATACAGAAGATTGTTGGGGTCCTCCCCCTGCCATGGAGCCCTGGGAGAGGGGCCCTGAGGGGACACACGGGGTTTCCCTGCCCCTGCTCAGCCTCGTTCCCCATTGGTTGGTTTGTGTTCCCTGCGCGGGCAGAAGGACCCTCGGGTCCCGTGATTGCCTCAGTTCCTCGGCAGAGCCCCGGCCATGTGGCTGGGGAAATAAACATCTCTGAAACATCTATCAAGAATCAGTCCATATATATTTCTTTTCCACGGGCCTTGTTGTTTGATACACATGTTACAGAATCCCCACTGTAACAAATGGTGGATAATGCGAGCAGAGAGATCCCTGATCCCTAAGGACAGCGACTGATTTGTGAGTAAACTCTGGATTTCTCTTCTTGTTTTTGTTTTGCTGTTCCATCTCTAAATTATGGAGGAACCATGGAAAGACTCTTGGCTCTCAGAGCCGCATATGGACATTTATCTTAAACTTGAAAAGGTTCTTGAACAACGATTTGTAAATTTTAGCTTAATTCAAGCTCAAAAGGAATTGAAACACTTCCTGGCATGGTTGTTTAAGAACTTTTTCTATGTTTCTTGGGATCTGATTCTTACCAAAGACTTTTGGAAGACCGTTTGGACACAATTTCTGAGTCAAAATATATGCCGATGGAAGAATATTATCTTGAATATTATTTGGTTACTGAGACTGTTGAGCAATGTCAGCTGTGTCTTGGCGAAGGGAAGGCTGCCTCAGAGTCCGTGTGACCCAGGCCACGTGGACCGAGTGCTCTGCGAGCAGCAGCGAGGCAGCTCCCATGCGCGGGTGGAGCAGTGCGAGCTGCAGTATTGGCAGTGGAGCAAGGCGCTGCGGGAACGGCACAAGCCGGCGGTGTCTGCCAGGCCCTGTGCAGCATGTGGTGGAGCGAGCCCCGTGAACACCCGACCGAGAGGGGCGGCGCGCAGGCGGCGGCTGGTGGTGGAGCAGAGCCGCACCTAGCTGAAACGCGCGCTGGAGCAGGGCACGGGGGGGTCGTCGCTCGGGGGCCCGGCCGAGACATGGGCATGGCCCCAGGCAGCAGCAGCGCAGCTGAGAGCAGAGGTGACGGTGCACAGGGAGCTGAGCGGCGTGGCCTGGTGTGGCCCAGCGCGGTCCCGAATGCGACCCCGGGAAGAGCACGCAGGCACGAGCAGCCCCAATGGCCCCAGCAGCACTGGCAATTCCAACACGGGAGCGAGTGAAAATGAAAGAGAAAGCAAAAACGCAGCGAGACAGAAAACAGCAGCCACTCGGAAAAAGGAAAAAATCATCATAACTAAGGTTTTAGGAATAGTAAAATGGTATAATGTTAAACAAAATTATGGTTTTATAACGAGATGTGACAACCAGGAAGACATATTCATTCATAGAAGTGCTATTAAAAAGAATAACCCTGAAAAATGCATCCCAAGCTTGGGAGATGAAGAGGTGGTGGAGTTCAAAATTATACAAGGTAGAAAAGGGTTACAAGCAGCAGAGGTCACTGGGCCTGATGGTGTTTCTGTAAAAGGCAGTATATATGCTAAAAATTGTAGTCATGTTAGACAATATCTCCATTATAAGCTCCCCCTACAGTCTCCCTTTCCTAATCCCACCTTTCCCTTTCGTCCTATATCCTATTACCCCCAGTGTATTCCTAATCCGTTTTACACCCCATGGTTTCCCTCACAAAGCCATGCCTTTGCCAATTGTTTCCCCAAAAATCCCTTTCCAATGCCGAGTGGGGAATGAAGAGGGGGAGGGAAGAAATTAACTAGTGTTGTTTAGAGTTCCAACAGGTACAAATGGAAGAAACCCTCTCCTGCCTCAGTTTCCCCACAAAGCATGCCCAGAGAGTCCTGTCTCCCTTCTGTCAGCCTTAAGATGTTCCAGAGAATCTGTTTGGACATTTAAAGACTCAGGAGGGTGGCTTGTTTTGTTTTGAAACTGTCCTTGTTATCTCATGTTTATCCAGTTGTTTCCAATGTTAAGTTTTAAATCTCTTTTTGTTAAAAATAAACGGGTGAAATGTTGGGGCCCTCCCCCTGCCATGGAGCCCTGGGAGAGGGGCCCTGAGGGGACACACGGGGTTTCCCTGCCCCTGCTCAGCCTCGTTCCCCATTGGTTGGTTTGTGTTCCCTGCGCGGGCAAGGACCCTCGGTCCCGTGATTGCCTCAGTTCCTCGGCAGAGCCCCGGCCATGTGGCTGGAGAAATAAACATCTCTGAAACATCTACCAAGAATCGGTCTATATATATATTCTTTCCACGGGCCTCGTTGTTTGATATGCGTGTTGCAGTTTCCCCACTGTAACAGAAGATGATTTCTGCAGCCAGGCTATACTACAGGGACACAGAAGGTGCAAGTCATAAGTGAATTTGATACCATAGCATGCTTTTTTCCCAGTGGTATAATTATGCAAGGCAACAGAACTATGGGATGTCAACAGTTCTCCTTCTATTGTATGCAGAGTTTGGACGTTCACTACTTCTGCCTCCATTGAACATGCGCCTTTAGGAACAGAAAACAGGAGAAATGCAATTTGTTCAAAAACATGGAGGACAGAGTCCTGCCAAAATTCAAACTAAACAATGATGCAAGTAGATCCATTTCATAAACCCTTTTTGAGTTCAAATATATTCTTACATTTGATAGGAAAAGTGAGCTGTGTTAAAGTTTGCCTGGTAATACAGTGCAACCAACAACACCCAGATTGATGCTGTAATAAAAGTTTTACAATACTTATTAAACCTGCAAGTACATGTCTGACATATTTCAGTGTCAAGAACATCTACTTCGCACATGACATTTAAATTTCTTTCTCTTTCAATAGCAACTGAACAAATTTAAGGGCAAAATTATCCATAAAATCTTCTGGTCTTACTTCTAGGTCTTGTTACATTTCAACGAAAAAATATTTACCACCATTTTGATAACTTGTACTTGACTCAAACTAGTCTTAACGTCCTCTCTTCTTTTTCAATAGAGAAACTACCATTTCCTGTGCCAGTATTTTTCAGTAGTTGGTTACCCTCACAGTTAAAACCTCTTTGTCAGCTCAAATCATTTTCAGATTCCAAGCACTGCTTTTGGTTATGCCTGCCTTCATAAAGTGAACAACTATGTCACACCTAGCAATTTTCCCCTTCAAGGATATTATGCACTATAATCAAATAATCTATCCTTTTCTTTTCTTTTCTTCTAAATCTATCTTTTCTTCTAAATAATCTTCTTCTTTTCTGGCAAGATAAACTGATTGAACTCCTTATGTCTCTTACTATAGTTTTCAAATTATCATTAAAGCATTGGCTTTGCTTTTCAACATACTTCAGGAAAGATGCTAACACAAGAACTGTGTGCAGTATTAAAATACCCCATGTTAGTTTATCCCAACAGTCTGACCTCTCATTCACTTAGATTAAAACATTTCAGATGAATCACAGACTGCTTGTGGGATGAAATTAGCAGATTCGTATTACATCATCTCTGATTCTTTTCAGGCTCACAGATTAAAAAAAAGAAAGCATTGTCACAGTGAATGTCTACAGCGCAGGTAACTCAAAAAGTTTTACCATCATAATCACGCCCGACAAATAAGCATTTTTAGACCTGTTGCAAAGCACATTTTACATACCTGTAGGACTTCTTAATCTCATCATGTGTTGCTCCCTTCTCTAGTGCCAGGATTTTATATAATGCTTCACCTGACGTTGACAAAGCACGTTGCCTTTGTTCAGCCATGATAGCAGTGCATTACCAAAGCTGCTAATGTAGAACATAATTTAAAATATCAGACATTGTAAGTATTTATAGATAGTATTTCTTATCGTTCATTTTAATAAATTTGAATCAGGCAGCAAAAGGTTAAAATACATGAAAGTGAATCTAGAATAAAATCGCCTCTATGTTATCCTCTGTCCTGTAAGATATTTTACAATTAGGAAAAAATGAGAAAATGGAAAAGCAAAAACCAAAGAACAGAAGCTTTTCTGTTGGGTAGCACTGACCATATTAAAGGCTTGATGTTGCTGTCACTGAAATGAATAGGTAAATTTGCTATGGCATTATTACCCGAACATTATATTTCCACCTGGTTTTATTTGTGTTTGTTTACATTTGTCTTTTCTAAGTTGTAGGAAAATTATTCCACTATTTGTTGAGGTTACTGACTTCTTACAGTGGGATAAGAGCTTTGTACCTCAGAGTATTACCCAATGCAACAAAGTGGAGAATTTTTGCTTTCTGAACACAAGGGTTCAGCCCAACCAATTTTAGGTGCCTAAGCTGCGACTAAATTTGACTCTGAATCAAACTAGACTCCTTATATTGTCAACAGACTCAGAGAACAACTGGCCAAACACTTTCTCCCTATTATCTCTACGGTGTACTCAGGATGACTGCAGCTCGAGTACTGTGTCCAGTTCTGGCCCATTCAATTCAGGAAGAACATTGAGGTGCTGAAACAAGTTCAGAAAAGAGCAACAGGTGGTGAAGGGTCTGGAGCACAAGTCTGATGAGGAGCAGCTGAGGGAGGTGGGGTGTTTACCCTGGAGAAAAGGAGGCTCAAGGGTGACCTTATCACTCTCTACAACTCCCTGAAAGGAGGTTGTAGCCAAGTGGGGGTTGGCCTTTCCTCCCAGGCAACTAGTGACAGGACAAGAGGACACAGTCTTAAGGTGCACAAAGGGAGGTCTAAGTCAGACATTAGGAAGAATTTCTTCACAAAAAGGGTAATTAGATATTGGAATGGGCTGCTGGGGAGGTGGTGGAGTCACTATCCCCAGAGGTGTTTAAAGGAAAGACTGGATGTGGCACTTTGTGCCATGGTTTAGTTGACACGGTGGTGTTCAGTCATAGATTGGACTTGATGATGTCAGAGATCTTTTCCATCCTGATTGATTCTGTGACTCCCAACTCATGACCCCGAGATGGTGGAGCGAATCTGGACCTCCATGGTGAGAGTACACACCGAGAATTGACCTCAGTATTATAAATTTATTGAAAAATTCTTCATGGGAAATACTGACATCTATCAGGGTCCTATCTTATTTGAGATACAAGACTTTGGACTGAATTAATGAGCTTCTGATAAATTTAACATGGTACCCTTACAATATAGTGCAAGAGTGACACAGTGCACAGACTGACAGATTTAGTCCACTTCAGATCTAACATTTGTTCCTCCCTTCATCACAGAAGAAAAGCAGACAAACTAGTGATTCTTCATTGAGTGGTTTGACTGCCTCCTTACAGTGTGCAGCTCATCCTTTTGGATTTGAAGAACTAAACATTTTTAAACCAGGCCTAGATAATGCTAGGCAATGACACAAAGAAACTCAAACAGCAGAAACTCCTTCTACCAGCTTTCTGGTACTTCAAGAGAGCCTATAAGAGAGCTGGAGAGGGACTTTTCACAAGTACATGTAGTAATAGGACAAGTGGCAATGGCATTAAACTGAAAGAGGCTAAATTTAGATTAGATATTAGGAAGAAATTCTTCACTGTGAGGGTGGTGAAGCACTGGAATAGGTTGCTCAGAGAAGCTGTGGCTGCCCTATCCCTGGAGGCTAGATGAGGCTCTGAGCAACCTGATCTAATGAAAGGTGTCCCTCTCCAGGGTAAGGGGTTGGAACTAGATGACCTTTAAGGTCCCTTCCAACTCAAACCATTCTAGGATTCCATATAAACCGTAACGTAAACCACAAGATAAAAATACCTATGATTCATAAGAGAAAGCTACAGCTCATTGATGGCAGACTTGCCACAACAGAACTTGCACCGCAGCTTGCTTTCTTTGAATGTTGCACCCCTCTCCAAATGTTGAAAAGTGATCATAGAAAAAGTCTAAAAGAGAACTGTAAGCCCAGCCATAAGAAAAATTTCTGTAAATCTGTTTAGTTAGGTAAGACTACCCTCTCTTTTATTATATCCTTGTCATTGCTGAGCTAGAAACACTATAATGACATTATTCATATATTATTTACTAAGCCACATTTTAGTTCAGAACCAACCATGTAACACTTTTAAGTTCTTTGGCATTATTCAGTATGAAAAAAAAAATCAAATACCATGTAAGTACACAGAGAAACATAATCCACATAGTAATTCTGGCACATAGCATTTACTTTGATGTTTTCTTTTTCTAATCAGCTAACTCACAATTTAGGGTCCTGTGATCTGCTGAAAAAAAATTCTTTTCTACTTTCAAGTGTTGTAAATAATCCCTCAATTAAAAGTACTGAACTTTTGGTTTTAAGTTAACAATTAGAAAATAAAATTGCATGTGAGTATCTAGATATCACTTTACCACCTGCAGTAGTCACCATGATTTTAGTTCATGATGGTATGCCTAGAGCATATTTAAGATAATCCTGGGATCTATCCTGGCACTGGAATCATGCAAGGCACATGAAACCTGTCAATGCACAAGATAATGGTAGTAACCATGTGAAGTCACAGATATACAGCATTAGTTAAAAAATCTGTTGCATAATGCTGATCAGCTACAGGGCAGCATTGAAGCATAAACCAAAATTAAAGTTATAATGGATTTAATTCTGAAGAACTACAAAGTCATGTAATTTGTACTTTCTCATAAAATAATTTTAATAACCTAGTCAGCTATGGAAATTTAGACTCACTAGCCTGTTCATTCTTCTAGTGATTAATCTACTTTAAGGTTTAGCTATTCAAAATTATTTCTTACTTATTTAAAGCAGTCCCATAAAATACTAAAAGTGCAATGAGACAATACTTTTCTAGAAAAAGTTAAACTCTGCTTATTACGGAAGATGTAACAGTCACAGTTTTAGTACTAGATATATTCCTGATAGCTGAAATTACATTAGAATCCTATTTTTGAGCTATGTATTTTTGTTCAAGTAGAACAAAGTCAAGAAAATGTTGTTTTCTTTCTTGAATGACAATAAAATTATTAAAAGACAATCCAAATTCTGGTAACAATTCCACATCTCCTAAGACAATGGGACCCCAGTTAACTTCAGCTCTTTCTGCACCCATTTTATACTACCCAGCATTAAGTATCTTATACAGGGGTTGTAATAATATGCCTTTTTTTCTTACAATGCCCATAGTTCATTTGTATTAGTGCTGAAAAATAAGGCAAAGTTATTCAAAGAACATACCTGCTTCAAAAAGTGATGGAACACAGTCTGGTGTGTATAAACTCACAACATTTTGAGTTCAATATCTGGATGTCTTTATGCCAATATCATCCCAAAGGAAAGAAGCAAGTGCCACCAGAAGCTCTGTTCCACAGAAAGCAGCTGCTGCTTTTCATCCTTCACAATCAGGGTTAAACAGGTCAGCGGAGTCTGATTACTTCTTTTGTTGTGCAGTATCCAATTGGTTATCTCTCAGGAAGATCTATGAAAGAGCAAATAAAACATTCATGAGTCTAAAAGCTGATATATCCAAGAGTTAAGGACACCAAAAAATTTGGGACAACTGTGTATTGAGTTAGTTGCTCTTCTCTGCTTTACTCTTGATGGGGTCTGGAGTTTGTCTTTTTTTCCCATGAAAATATATTAAATTGTTTTAAATATACAACAATCTTGCTCTAAATTTCACTTCTTTAAGACCAGCCATGGCTTAGGTTTACAACATAATCTCTTCCAAAACAGGATTAATTGAAGAAATCCCTTTAGGACTTGTCCTGAGTTCTTGTAAAGTTTTATAGCAAAACAGAAGATGTAGAATATTTTCTTTCATTCTGATGGAGTTTCTCCTCTTACACCATGAAAACCTAGAGAGCCATTCCTTTCCATTTGAAATAATGGAAAGGAATAATAATAGGAAATATATTATAAATAACAGGAAACTATAAATGCTAGAGACTTAAAAACCCCAATTTTTCTTGGTATATCATCCTTAGAACCAAATAGTTCATCCTTTGTACTCAAAAAGTTCCTAGACACCCAATTCCAAACTATAGCCTTTGTACTATGTTGACTTTGGCTGACTGCCAGAACCCTCCCGGCTCACACCATCCACTATCCCCCCTTCAACAGAATGGGAAGAGTGGATAAGCTGAAAAGCTCATAGATCAAGACAAAGATAGGGTGACCCCTTACCCATTACTGTCATGGGCAAAACAGACATAACTTGGGGAAAATGAATTTAATTTATAGCTAATTAAAATAGATTTGGATGGTAAGAAACAAAAACAAAAATTAAAACAACATCTTCCCCTTGCCACCCTTTTTCCAGGCTCAAATTCACTCCTTCATTCACATCTATCCCCCACCAACCATGAGCAGAGCCAGGAGGATGGGAATGGTGGGTTGTACAGTTATGATCATACAAAGTATGTTTATAAAGTATGATCATAAAGTATATTTATGACCATATATATATGGTATTATGATCAGATATATCATAAAGCTATGTTATGGTCAAATCTATAATAAAGTATGTTCATGATCACATATATATAAAGTATATTTATGATTATATGAAGTATAATTATGACCATATAAAGACACTATTTATAAAAAAACAAAACAACAACATGAGAGCTGATAAAAAAATTGTTAAGTGGATGCTTTTTAATGTGAAGCATATGATTTTAACATTTCTCTTGTTCTTAGGTATATTCCTAATTTTAAACATTCCCTCAAATTTCAGCTTTGTATGGGGACAAGGCAAGGCACATTTCAATCTAAAATGTGAGTGTTTTTCATAGTTATAAGAAGTCAAAATAGCACAGTCAAAGTATCTTTCCCAGGACAGTAGCAACAGACTAGGTATAGCTAATTCTATTACAGTGCATGGATACAATAAACCAGATTATTCAATCAGCATGCTTGATCTCTGTCTTTGAAATGACTTTATCCTTCTTTCACTACAAACCAAACTAACATGTACTCTTTTTAATGGTAAGAAGAAATTAAGGGGAAAAATAGAAACAGGCAGAAAATAAAATCACTTCCAGGTTATCCAAATCCCTTGTATTTCTATTCATCCTATTACAAGATCCCTGCTCCGCATTCCTGGCACACACCGGGACTTGCAGTTTTGTGTGGATACAGCTCCCTCTGGCGTGCAGAGCTGGGACCGCTCTGCAACCTCCCTTGCTTTTCAAGCGCTCCTTATTTCTTTGAAGGAAACGAACAAAATCCCAGCAAATCTAGGGAGCTTTTTTCCTTTTGGGGCTCTGTATCTTTAACACATTCTAAAGAATCTTTAAAAGACTCGAACCTTGCTGATTTGTCATAACTCTTTTGTCAGATCAGCCATGCAATTTAGAAGAATAGCCAGATAACTTAGTATCTGTTCACTCTTCTCATTAATTTTTATTTTTTTGTATTGAAACACCTAACAGTGCACCACAACACCACTGTGACAGGCAATGCAAAACTAAAAGACAGTTCTAGTCCCAAAGGCTCTTCTATCTAAAAAGTCTTGCTTATACATTACATTTCATTTATATATTGCATGTATTTCAAAACAGGCAAATCAGAACATGCCTGGAAATTCAAGGCTGAATATCAGACTATAAAAAAATTGAAACATGGCCCAGACAGAACAGGAGGTCTGGGGTTGCTTCAGAAGCCTCCAGTTACACATAACCAGAGCTAAGGACTGAAGAACTCTGAGTCACTCCAGTCCTTCCTCCTACCACTCCCTCCTTTTCCGGGCTCACAGGGAGTTCAAGAACTTAAAGCCTGGAGCTGAGAGATCTACATGCATAAAGGTACTGGCGTCATTGCTTAACAGCAGTGTGAATTTTAACTTCCGAGGCAAGAAAAGACAATTTTTAAAAGCTGAATTACATTCTTTGTTGAATATGGTAGGGTTAATACCGACAACATCAAAGCCTGTAGGAGATACAAGCGATCAGATAAAGCACTCCTGACCTTTGTGGAGAACCTACAGCTTTTGACTCTATCTTCCAGTTGCGGCAGGGGAAGAAAATGTCAGATTTTACTTTGAGGAACTTGGCAATTGAAATAAATTGTCTTGCTGACATGATTCAGTAAAGCCAGCAGATTAAGGGAGATAATCCTTACTGTCTACTCAGCACTGGTGGTGTCACATCTGGAGTGCTGGGTCCAGATAAGGGCGTCCAAGTATAAAAGAGACATGGACATACTGAAGAGAGTCCAAAAAAGGCCCACAAGGATGATGAAGAGACTGGAGCATCTGTGCTATGAGAAAAAGCTGAGTGAGCTGGGAGGAATGAAGAAGGCTCGGGGGGGTGGGAACTCAGCAATGTATACAAATACCTGAAGGGAGAGTGCAATGAGGACAGAGCCAGGCTCTTTTCAGTGGTGCCCAGAGCCAGGACCAGAGGCAGTGGGCCCAGGCTCCAAACTGGCAAAAATAAGAGGTTCCTTCTGAACATCAGTACACACTTCTTCACTGTGAGGGTGACTGAGCACTGGCACAAGTTGCCCAGAGAGGTTTGGAGTCTCCATGCTTGGAGTTACTCAAAAGGCATTTTGACATGGTTCTGGGCAACTGGATCTAGGTGTCCCTGCTTGCTTTCCCCAAAACCTCCCTCCTATGGTTGCTATTATCGCTAATTTCTGTGCCTTGTTCTGCAAAAAGGTAGTAAGACAAATTTCAAAGGATGTTGAAATTTGTATTGGTGACTAACCAGACATGACAAGAGAAAAAAGGCAGGTGAGGACACTGCAACAAGAGCTCTTGCTAGCTGATGACTTTTCACAGGTGAATGAATGGGGGTCTGGAAAAAGAAGACCCAACACAAGTAAAGCATGAGGATATAAATAAAGTATGGCAGGCTGATGAGATAATATGTGAATTGAAAAAGGGTGTATACAGTGGTTTAGTTTTCCACTCTCCGGGCAGGATTTTTCTTTTGTTTTATATTTTATTATTATGCTATGGTGATGTCAATAACATCCAGCTAAGCAAGATAATCAAAGGGCAAAGGACTGAGCAAGTGAAAAAGAATGCTTCTGCCAAGATGTGCTGGGCCTCTGGCTAAGGCATGGGGATTGATTTTTGTTAAGAAGGGAAGACTACTTCTGAATTGCTATGTCCCAAAATGCTCTTCTTGTAATTTCTTTTTATCCAGTTCTGTTTCACATGCTCCTGGACGTCTAGTGCTCTGTCTGAACTTTACTGCATGCTGTTAGATATTCAAACAATCTCCTAAAAAAAAGAGCATTGGTTTAAAGTCCCTTCTTCAGAGAGAGACTTTTTAGATCTCAGACAAGCCCAACAATTCTACAGCAAGAAATTACATTCCTCTTGCCACATTTCTCTGTTACAGAATAGTTATTGTCATTATGGCTTCAAAAGCAATAACAGAATTGATTTAAATAATATGATTGCATTGCATCCATTTTTAAATACATGTAACTATATTGGAAGGAAGGTATTCCATCTGGCAACCCATCTGCAACTCCATCTATACAAGAAGTAAGTATTCATAAGAGAACATTCATGTATTTGAATTCTCTGAACATATTGTGACCTTCTGTTACTATTCACATAGAATATCTCAATTTAAAAATATCTTGGGTTTTTAATATCTTTAACTGAAGTATTGGAAAAAGTAACAAACTCAAGAAGCAGGAGCCTTAAATGAACAGTCACTTGCATATTTAAATTGCTCATGCCTTTACGTGGTCAGTTTGACACAAAGAAGCAATCCAGACCTATAACTTCCTAGTTCATTCCAGTAAATCCAATTCAAAGCCTTGGCAGACTACTTAAGTGACATGATTTAAATATTTTTTTCCCTGCAATTTAAATTAGAGACCCCCAACATGATGTTTTAAGTAATACTAATACACTTAACTTTTCCAAGTTACTCAGGGAACACCAGGAATTTTATTTTCATCTGTGGTTTGAGAAATATCTGTCTATCCTCCCTCATTTGAAGTGGGTTATGGAGGTAGCCTTAACTAAGATGTAAACCACAATAATCTGTCTAACTTTAAATTTAATTACTTTCTGAAAAGAGAAGGCTAGGAAGTTTATTTAGCTTTGACATCTCAGAGCTGAATTTTCTAGGACTTCAAGTAAAAGTGAAGTAAGAGAGTTCCCTAATTCTTTATTTAGGCGGTGTCTTGGTAATTTACTTTGCAAGCAGCTGTAGTGCTTTAAGGCAGTATTCTACTACTTCTTACAGTAAATTTACAAATCCATAGTTCTGGTAGCAAGGTTATTCATTTTAGCATGGCCTAATCAGCTACAGCTAAGAATCAGGAAGATTACCTTGAACAGTATAAATAAGTGCTTTGACCTATTTCTAATGCTATTTCACCAGAAACAGATTAGGAAACAGCGGTACCACATCTTCTCAGTACCTGCTCTTTGGGAATTAATGTTTGCTTTTTGTCCTCCCCACCAGATACAACCTTTCTCCAGCACCAAACAGTTCACTCCACTTGTTCCTCCTTCACATAGTTTTCATAATTCACCCTCTGACAACTCCTGCAGTCTTTGTCTATGCAAGCTCTTTCTTGAAATCCCCACATAGTCCTCAGTTCTACTCTGCACCTACCGATCAGCTATTCTCTCCAAAATTCCTGCTATCTGACTGCTTACCTACATAGTTCCCAGGAGGGAGGGGATGCAGCAGGGGAGATAGCAGTCAGTAGCCATTTCTTTTTAAAGCTTAATTAATCCCCCATCGGATTTATTGCCCTGTTTTAGAAATGCTCACTTAATTGATGGCTGAGAAAGGTAAATTCTTTCTAAAGTGCTGATGAGTAACTACCTTATCTAGAACCAGAAAGGAATGCCTGTTCAGTGGTTGAGTTACAAATCAAAGAATTGAAGCAAAATGCAATCCCAGTAGAGGAATTACAGATTAACAGATGAGAAGACAGAAGTCCAAGATATTTTTCTTTTCTGAATGTTACTTAGAAAAGCAAAAATTAAAAAAATTTATTTCATTAGCATAAAGATTTCACCAATAAAGTAAATAAGCAAAATGCTATTATGAATGCTATTATGCACATAGCCACTGGAAATATTTCGCAATGATTCAGAAGACCAACATTTAAGTAAATTAGTAGCTTTGTTGTTAACCATTTATCACAGCTGTTCTTAAGGTTTTTTCCTCACCTTGTTATGACAAGACCTTTCAGCTGGAAAATAGTCAGAGCTGAAACTCAAAGTCTGAACCTTACAGCTGGCTCAAGTTAATCTTCGGGCTGCCAGCAAAGGAGCAGTCCAAACTTTCACTGATTTTCTTTCTTACTTTTATTTTTTTTTCTTAGTTTTCAGCAAAATCAGCTTTCTAGTCTGACTCACTCCACAACTGGCATCGTTACTAGAGCTGATGCAATGGAAGTGGTGACATCACACCTTTTCAGCAGCAGTAAAGCCTTACATTGTTTTCAGCTCACCACAGAGCTGCACCTTAAAAAGTATATAGGGGCCAGAACACCATACAAGCATGAAGCACAAGTAAATTCTGTGGAAAATAGTATGAATAAGGAGAATTAAGACTCCTCTGGACTAGTCTGTGGCTAAAGGATAGGCCAATATTTAACTATATATTAAACACATTGGAGGCCTCTGCTGCCAGCTTGACACTGCCATGGGTACGTGACACAAAGTGCTGTTCCAGTTGAAATGCTCTCTGCCAATTCAATTTGTCCCAACAAAACTTTGGCAGGTTACCTTTGCCCCAGCAGGATTAGTGCTGCAACAGGTTTCAGTTGCCCACACGGCCCTAACCCTCTGTGGTTCCAGCATAGTGCGTTTCCTCTGCAACCAGGATAAAAGCACACAGGCAGCATAAAATCCTCACCCAAGCGCTCTGCTAATTTGACAGAAATGTAATCATGTGCCCAAACCTGATCCAGATCAAATTTGTACTGCTGGGTGATGTGGCATGGCCCAGAGCCAGCGGTAATGATTGTGGAACCACAGCACTCGGCTAAGGCTTCTCCTGCAGAAGAATTACCCGTACGGGAGACTGCAAACACAGCGTGTGGCCTATCACTGTGGAAACAGCTTGTGCAGGCTCCCCCGAACATGCCCCGATCCGCACAAAAGAGACATAGCATAACCCCGTGCCAAACCACCTTTCTTTCTACCCTCAGAGGCAGGGTGCTGGGTTAGCCTCTGACTGAGAGCATTAAGCAGGGGAGGAGAAAAAAAAAAAAAGGAAATTACATGTCTGAGGTTTTTCTTTCAGGCAAGTCTCTTACAAAAATAAAGGAGTGTACAAATGTTTTTGTTTCCCTGCCAACTTTTATAAGAACTAATTAAGACCAAGAAGAGCTTAATTTTCCTGTTTATTTCATAGAGAGAACAGCTAATGAATTTAACCTATTGATGAATTTGCAGCTGCCTGCTTTAATTTGCTTATGATTGGGAAACAAAAAGTTAGTGTAACAGCAACGAGCAGCCAAAGCCGTGGAGCGGTCACTGGTGCGTGACCAGTGATCCAGCTGTGTGATCAAATTTCAATTAGGCAGCTGTGACAACAGAGCGGGGCTGTCCTTCTGAGCAAGAAAACAGTATTAAAATTATGGCCACTGCTTAGCTCTTGCTTATTTTCAAGTCAGCTGATTTGCCCATAATAAGGCCAATGTAACCATAAAGGTAGAGACTGCTGGCATTTATTCTCTGCTAAAGAACATCTTGAATTCTTCAACTTTTTGATTTATCTATCAATTGCAATAGAAAATTCAGGCCACAAAATGCAGTGGCAATTACTATCAATAAATGAGAAATTATGCTTTACCTGAAAACAATTTTCAGAGGGAAATATTAACAGGCTCCTATTTCTTAGTTCAGACAAATGGATTATAAGACATTTATTATATCAGGGAGTCCTAAGGACTCCATGGAAATTACACAGAATTCAATAAAGATTTTTATGATTACTATTAACTCTACAAAATAATTTTTAATGTCCTTTTGATTCTGGAGGTGAGCTCCCAGCCCTCTATAAATCAGTAACAGAACTCCCAATCGAGATTGGCAGAAAATGAGCATCCAATAATTTGCAACTCTTATTTATAAAATTTTCCATAAATTACTGTACATGACTGGGGAACCTTATGCATTTTACTCACATTAAATTTTACAGTGTGCGTTTTTTTTTTCCAAAAGTGGGGGGGAGGATGATTCATTTCAGGGAAAATGAGATACTTTATTTTTTTGCTTTCCTTAAAAAACCAGCTCTTCAAACTTTTACATGTTACTTCAAAATATTATTTCAAAACAGTTTGCAAATATTAGACAGGGATTCCCAAACTCTGGTATCCTAGCAGCAGATTACCTAAGCTACTTAAGAAGGCATGGGAACTACTGCTGCCCTGCTGCACAATCAGTCCCCAGCCAAGGTTAACCCTGCATCAGCTTCTGCAGGAAGCTTTGTACAATTCTAACAACGGGAAATCAGACTATCAAATAACAACTAACTCTCCAGATTTCCACTGTTTATTTTATTCCAAAATCACAAATCTGAAGATGTGAAGCTTTTCTAGGAAAGCAGAGCAAAAGCCCTTCTTTAGAGCAAGTAGAAATTGGTTGGAATGTAGCAGTATTATAAAGACTTACAGGGTGTGCGTGGACTCTGTGCCATAGAAAGGGGAAATGGGGTGCTGCAGAATGCATGTCAAAACCGAGCAGAACAGGATCCCTATTATGTACTACTTGGTAACAGTCAGTATATGCTGCTACTGTTGATTCACATCGCAATCCCCTTTGCTGGTGCCAGGCAATAGCATATTTCACCGATTTTCCTTTTCCTATTTTATTTGAAAGTCGCATGAAATTTAAATTAATGTATTGTTACAAATTGCATACATGACAATGTTTGTTCCTACATTTGATAAGTAGCAATTATGAATGTTTGTAGGATGAACATTTGTTCTTTTCCAAGTAGTGTTTAGAAAGATCTATTTCATCAGTTGTTTCCACAAATGGACATTCATGCATACAGACGTGATAAAGTGACAAGAAAACAAAACTATAACTGAAAATTGAATTATAAAGCAATTTATGCTTTGAATTTATACGCTGTTTGGGAGCATAGCTTCACACTGTACATTTTTTTCTGCATCTTGCCATAAACCTGGCACTTGTAATGCAAATGGTATTGACTTGCAGTGTATTAGTATCAATTCTGACTTCTAACAAATGAAAGTAAATTCTCCCATTATCTGGGAATTGATTATTTTGGTTACAGATGCAATGACATGTCATTTGTCCACAGATCATCTATTTCAAGATCACAGCAAGATAAGCAATCTTTCGCCAAATTAAACTTTTTGGGCCTGTTCTCAATTCTTTGTGGTCTGCAGTAATGTCAGCATTTCCTTTGGGGTTTTACACTCTTTCTGTCTTTTTAGACAGGGCTTTCTACTTATTTTGTGTACTCAGGAGCTGGGTGTGTAAGTAAAACCTCCTTCATAGAACTAAGCAGACGTCATGGTTTTTCCTGGTTTTAGGTATTCTATAAAACACTCAGCCTTGCAGGTTTTGAACCATTTGCAGACTAGTACATTTATTCAGATTTTATACATTGTAGTATGAAATTTCTTACTAAAGAATTATATTAACAAACATTCAGAGTCCAAGGTAAGATGAAACATTAAAAAAGCTGCTTATTTTCTTAGGCCTACACTTGTATAAAGTAGTCTACAAATTCCTAGTCATGTAATTTAATCTAGAAAACTGCTGACATGGTATTGATTTATGTAGATTTAACTGATGTTCTGACATGACTAGAGGGTGCTCTTCATAATCCCAGCTCAGCAAAGCATGTAAGAACACGCAGAAAATTAAGTATATGCTTTGTACCACTAACACTTTATGCCAATTAACCTATATTTTCACCACAATTTCTGCTATGTCTATCTTGTATCATAAATATATTACATAAATATTAGACATGTTATATATTCCATATATACATTACATATCACTCTTATCTGTTATATATTTATGTTACTCATATATTCCAATGAATATATTTCTGTGAGATTTTAAAACTAGATTTTCTAAAATGAACCACTTTTTGAATTATAGAGTATCTGAGTAATTCCTTACATAATGCTGATTTACACCATGTAGGTGAGTTTTTATGATACAAATCATGAGGTCTAATGACTCCAAAAGGGGCATCCCCATTGCGAGTTACATACCTGCACCTTGTACCAGCTGTGCTGTTTGGCTGGCAGAAGCAAATAGCCAGGAGGAGTGAGATGGAGGGGCATGGCCTCTCTGCACAGCAGGATCTAGTTTAGCACAACGTGTATTAGCAAAACGTGTATTTTAAAACCAGATTTCCAGTGCCCTCCACACCATTATGGGGCTCAGCCTCTGTGTTTTAGTGTACTACTCCCTCCTTCCCCACCCCCTCCCCCATTCAGCTTTTGAAACACGAGACTTGTCTCTAATTAAATGCAAAGCTGCTTTTAAGAAATTGATCAAAATATGTTCTCCTAGTACGCAGGCTGTCTTTTAGCTGAACATAAAAGTTTATCAGAGCTAATCCTTTTAGTATGCACTTGTGTTAAAAGAACAATTTTCTTTCATTTGGTCAAGACAAAGTTGAGTTCAGGAATTTCTGTAAACTAGCCCTCACATCACTTTGTTGCATTTTTGTTGACATGTTGCCAATATTCCTTCCAGTATTAATTGCATTAAGCACATAGAAATTTAGTGAGCTGTAAATGTGACAGCATGCCAGTTACCTTTTCGCAATTGTTAAAAACAAAAGGTCTAGCAAAGAATAAACCTAAATAAAAGCAGAGCTAGTCTCTTGAAAGTAATGAAATCTTCTCGCTGCATTTGCTCAGGTAGTTAATGGGAAGACTGGCAGAATGACAGATGTTTTTCCAGACTTGCAGGAGAAGTCATGCTAATGCTAACCGTGACACATTCTTTCCTTCACAAAGAAATGTCAGGGTGCTACATGGTGGAAAAACAAGAGTAGCTGCAAATATTTAATCCTCACACTTCTATTCATCTGAATAGGATTAGGTAATCTACCTACTGCTGTAGGTTTGGATAGAAGAGCAGTTCCACCAATGAGCTGAAAAGGAAGCACAAAAAATGAAAATCCTGATTAATTTCTGAAGCAAGCTCTAATTTAATGGAGAAACTGAGGTAGTATGCGTAAGCATTTTTTGAAAAGGCAGAAAAATAACTGCTTGGAATATAATGAAGTAATTTTATTTGAATATTAATTAGTATGCAGTTTTACTACTAATGTGATCCTCTGAATGAGATTGTTAATTCTAATAGTAGTTAATATTTATTTCAACTTAACTCTTTTGTGAGGGAATAATTGCACAGAATAGCCCTTCAATAAAAATAAAATTGAATAGTAAAAAAGCCAAAATGCAAGAGGAATGTAGGTGTAAGAGGAAGACTGTAGGTTCCTGCATATAGTCATCCAAATTATCAGATGTGTAAATGCTGCAAGTTACTCCAATTCCCATTTCTGATTTGCTTCATACACTAAAGGGAGACTGTTGCTAAAGTGTCCTTTTGTTGCTAGAAATTTTTCATTAATTTCAGCATTTCTAAAAAAGCAACTTGTCTACATTTTCATACAAATAAGCTTCTGCAAAAAGGGAGTGTGCTCATCTTTCATATATCGTTAATATAACCAGACATAAATTAAAATGTGCTTTGTCTGAAAAAGTTCTAGTGTTATTGCCAGCACTGGTCTTATAAAAACCAGGACTAGTTAAAGCTCATGCTTTATTTATTTATTTTTTAAATAGGAATTGCATTGGCTGCTTCTCCTGTGGGCTTATTTCACAACAGGACCTTCTGCAGAATTAATTCAGCGGAAAGCCCCTTCTGCCCTAGAAGAAGGCAGGATCTCAAGAAAGGTCTAATTTTTGACCTTTAAACAGCAAAGTGTTCCTTTGATTTTTGATAACACAACGCAGTGAGATTAATAAAACACTGTTGTTTCAGCCTAGTTGGTAAGCAGCAACTTTAGCTCATTATTTCACTTCTGTCAGTATTTGACAGACTCAGTCATATCAATAGACCAATAAAGGATCAGACGTAACATCGGGAATCTTTTGAACATAAACATGACTGCCAAATCCAAATCTAACTCTAATCCCTAATTATGGGGAAATTTTTAAAAAATAGAAGTCAAATTTGCTTTAGAAAATCCTTGCAAAGACTGTGCTAAAAATTACAACTTCATGTAAAGAAATCTAGAAAGGATGTGCAATTTCAATGAGGTATTAGGGCAGAACATAAAACATTATAAAAAGCCACCAAATCAAATCAAAATAAACCACTGGATTTTCTAAAGATAGAATGAGTGATTGATGCTCTGCAGTTTATCATGGAGGCTACCGGGTACTCTACACTGAATGGCATGCTAAGAAATTATTCAGCTGGTGAATGTGCAATGAATTTGTTACATCTGTTCATAGGGGTCCAAACCCACCTCCATTACCTACATACAAAGCTGTGAATTTTCAGCTTCTAATAACACCATTAAACTTGTAAGCTGCACCTCAGAAACTGCACCTGGGGTTCTCATATCCTCCCACTCAGGTATTAAAAATATTCTGCACATCAGCTGTTGTTATTCATGTAAAAATGACACAAAGAGAAGCTTTCTCCACAGGCTTATGCTGACACCAACGCCCTTAGTCATTTTAACTGTAGTGTGAGGATTTTTGTCCAGGTAACCATAATCACTGAAAAACCAGAACTTCAGTGGCTCAGACCAGTTAAGCTGTGTGCACTCTAGGTAGAACTTTTTCGAAGTGCATTTAGAAAGAATTATTCCCAATAATATCTTCAGTGGAGTTAGAAAAAGCTGGCTTTGAACCCATATTAAACTTACGACAGTCTGTAGTGGTGTTTAGAACTGACTTTTGTTAGCCTATTTCCACAGTCAGTCCTGTTCCTGGAGGCTATAACTCATCAGTAAGACTCCAGTCTTAAAGTAAGCATAGAGGATGATTCTTAGGACTGGAAGCAAATTAAAACTTGAAATGCTCTGGGATCATGCTTTAACTTTCTGCTCCATCTTGCTGATTTTGGCATAGATTGGTACATGTCTATTAGCCACCGTCAGTTTAGTGAAACCGAAGTTATTACAAAAATTGAAAGTATTCTAAACAGTTTTCAATATAATATTCAAAATACCAGAAGCTGAAGCAAAAGCAAACAAGCAGTCTGCCCAGACAAGTCAAACAGACTTTATCTGCCTCTCCAGCAGAGTGACAAAACCTGCAGCTAATGGGAACATGGCACACATGACTTAGCTTGTCTTTGCTGACACCGTCCTTCTCCATGGCCCACCCTGACACTGCCATAAACACCATCACATATCCCACTTCATCTGATTGACTTCACAGACACAAACTGAAGCACACTTAAACTAGGAGAAAGGTTAAACCGTGCTCCTTCCTTTCAGTGAGGAGAAAGGCAACTTCAAAGAACAACTTGAAGGGCCTGCTGTCTTTCCCTTAATTATTGACTATGAAATTAGCCTTAGGCAACTGCTCTCCAGGTTAAGCCTCTAAAGTTAGGAAAGATGAACATGGGCCATAGAAAAGATAAAGCTACTGCAATATGGATCCAAAAAATCATTCCCAGAGGAGTTAGCATGAGTTGACAGGATACTAAATACCGGAGTTGACAGGATACACAAACACCATTCTTCAGACCTCTTCCAGGTCATAGACTAACTCATTCATGGAATTTTTACTGCCAAGCTGTTTTGAGACCATGCTTATTAAAATTGCAGATGACAGAGAGCCAGGAAAGTCTGGGAGTATACTGAAGGACAGGACTAGTATTCAATCTTGACCAACCAAAAAAATGGGTTGAGGAAATCACAATACATACACTCAGGTGAAGGCAAGTGCAAATTATCGCACTCAGGAAGGATGAACAAACTGAGGGGATGATGCAAAGTCCTGCAGAAAATATCCAGGGTGCAGGGGATGTCAAACCAAAGAGGAGACAAGAATGTCGTACTGCCACAACAATTCAAACAAGCCCAGCACAGACCCAGGGCAAGGCACAGGGAAGGGACACACCAAACAGGGAGAGAAGTACAGTTCAACTGAGCTGCCAGATGTCTGAAATTCCTATGGAAATATACAGTATTCACTCAGACAATAACTCTGGGTAGAAAAAAAAGGATTATGTGGTTCTGTGCCAAAGAAATGCCAAAAACAATGTCTAAAAATGCTGTTGCTGGGGATGTAACAAATGAAGAGACTTTTTACTTGTCTACAGAAATAACCCTGATTTTTATACCACATAACTTCTTCAGGTAAGAAGAAAAACTAAAGCCTCTTGTGCTTGTTTTGATCATGTACCTGTACAAATAAATATTTCCTCTGTTCTCAGGTGTTTTCAAAGTACAAGCACGTTATGCCTCTGAGGATCTTTATTTTCCATTTTGTACAGAGAACATGGGAAAAGCATCCTCTTCTGTTCAGACTGTTCAGTTCCGCCAGTGTTGGCTGGCTGTGCCCCAGAGAGGCACTCCGTGCCATGTAGTTAATCCAGCAGAAGGTCTTGCTGGAGTACCTGTGTGATTTCATCTTCTTTTCACAGTAACCAGGAAACTAAACTAACTCAGATTTTGTGATCTTCTATCTCTCCACTTTCACAAGTGCTATTCTTTGTGATAAATCCGGCCATCAGTAATGCTCCCTCCTTGCTGGACAGCACCCTGAAAATAATAATGATGTGTAAAAGACATAAAATGCAAATGTGAAAAGAAATGTTGAAACATTATTAACGCCCCCTAAATTTGAATATTCTAATTAATAGCTGTCTGCCTTGATAAAGAATTCACAAGACACAGGGCTTACACGGCTGAACTGTGGCACCTCATGAAATCCTATGATGCATTTAAGACACGCAGTACCATCGTACTCAAAGAAATCTGTGGTTGAAATTTAATTCAAACAAAATGCTGTGAATAAACACTTTGGTGTTGTTATACCTCTATGACAAAAATCAGTAAAAACCCTCCTTCCTTTTCTACAAGTTCTTAGTGTGTGGCAAGCGAAGACAGCACACAGAATTGGCAGGATATAAGTCACAGAATATGCAGTCTTTTTGCAACAAACATATTTAGGCTGAAAATGTGTGACTTACCCCATAATTTTAAGGCTTTGTCTGTCATCCTGGGGTAAGCCTGGGGGTTGGAACTAGATGATATTTAGGGTCCCTTCCAACCCAAACCATTCTATGATTCTCTAAGAGTCTTCCTTGTAAATTCACTCGAAATCAACATCATGCTAACATTAATAACTTCTGTATTTATTTAAAAAACAGCAATTTGTGTCCTGAAAACAGCACACATATGGAAGCAGTTACTGCCTGGAAAATCTATGCTAACTTCATAACAATGTATTTCAGTTTCCTGAAAGGTGTTTATGTAACATTAATTAGAGATCAAAGATAATCTGAGGGACAACACTGGTTATGTTATTTAGGGCTATACTGTCTCAGACTGAAAATTAAAGTGTCCTTAAAGAACTAATTTCAACTAATCAGATGGAAAATATGCAGAGCTGATAAGAACCTTAGAACACACATATAGTTTGACCACATAGGATTGAAATTTACACTGTTTATATTGTGAAAGTAAGAATATGCTTTTTTTTCCCCCTAAAAAACATGGTATATTTTTGATGAACTGAATTTTAGATTGATTAGAATAAAAATCCATCCTACCTGAGAATGGAAAACAAATTCGTTATTAGTAGAAAAGAACCAAAAATAATTTTGAAAAATTATTGGGAGAGGGAAATCCTGACACCAGTGAAGCTGGTGGAGTTCTATCAGTAACTCAAATGCACTGCTGATTTAATGTAAGCAGGCCAAATGTGAGTAAACTGTCAAAGAATGCAGAAGAAAACCTGACATGTCTTAATTACTGGGAAAAAAAGGCTGAGTACGTTATTTTACTTTGAACTACCATGTGCTTATTATATCTCGAATTATTGCATGCATACATTATCAAATCATACTGAGAATGCTTGTGAAATTTTTATTTGAAAAAAAGGGGAAAAAACAGCTGAAAAAAGCTCTTTAGACACAGCAGTCAATCCAGTGTCCTCCTCACGTGTCCATATGTTCTTTTGGCTATCCATAAGACAAGGTGGGATTACAGTTCTGCAAAAGAACAAGGGGCATTTGTTAACTTCACAGCTCAGGGTGAAATGGCCATCAGTCCACATCTATAAAACTTCTTGCTTCTAGAACTAGTTCAAGCAGATGAAAATCCTCCATACAAACCACCTATTCTTTCCAAATGGGTTCCTCCAAAGCTGTGCCATTGCCTATAAATAACCACTATCATGTGAAATCTAAACCTTTCTGCCAGTAAGCAAGCACTTAGAAGAACAATGTATTATGCAAAATTAAATCATATGAATCATTTTGCAAAATCTGATTTTTAAGTGGGTACAGGCACTTCATATATTATTCAAAGAACAGAAACGTTCCCTTACCTATCATGCTATATTTAGGAATTTTTTTATGATGGAGAAATAAAAGAGATGAAAGGATGGGCAAAAAAAAAAAAAAAGCAGTTGAAGAGAGACAAAGGGAGGTTTAGTCCTTAAAAAAAAAAAAAAAAAAAAAGAGAAAAGTTTATTTCTAAGTGTCCCAGCTAATGTGATGTACATAGCTATAGCCCACTAGATCATGTCATGAATTATTCCTTTTCTACCTTAAAGTCCAATTCCTGGAGTTGTGTGGTTTGGAGGAACCTAATTTTTTACCTTAACAAAAATTACATGGTTTTACCTCTTTGTCTTGCAAAAAATCCCACCTCTCCACACTCTAAAAATGAACCACAGTGGTTCAAATGCAAATACAAACTCCCCAGTGTATTGCATTTGATGGATAATGCATTTTGAAACAAAACTATCTTTCTGTGTTTGGTTTTCAAGCATCTGCCCAAGTTGGGTGTTCAAGGCCAGGCTGTACTGACCAGTGCCCAGCCTCCCACAGGAGCAGCCACAGAAGGCGGATCTGGCGCTGGTGACACCACAGCCCCCTCAGTGCCGCTCCCCCTGTATAAAGGCACAGCCTGTGGGGACGGGTGGGCGGGGGAAGGGGGTATAGGGAACTGAGGAGTGATAGACACAGAACCACAGAATATCCTGAGTTGGAAGGGATCATCGTAGTCCAACTCCTGTCCCTGTGCAGAACCATCCCCAAGAGTCACCACGTGGCTGAGAGTGTTGTCAAAACACTTCTTGAACTCTGTCAGGCTGGTGCTGTGACCACTTCCCTGGGGAGCCTGTTCCAGTGCCCCACTGCCCTCTGGGTGAAGAACCTTTTCCCAGTATCTGACCTAAACCTCTCCTGACACAACCTCATGCTGTTCCCTCGGGGATGGCATCTTATGACACAGGGGCACTGAGTCAAACCCCCACTTCCCACCTTTCTGGCCTGGGGGTTCCAGGACCCCTTGGGTCTCACCCAAGCAGTGCTGCGCCTCGGGTACTGTGTCCAGTTTTGGGGCCCTCAATTCAGGAAGGACACTGAAGTGCTGGAGCAACTCCAGAGAAGAGTAATGGAGTGGCTTAAGAGTCTGGAGCACAAATCTGAAAAGCAGCTGAGGGAGCTGGGGGTGTTTAGTCCCCTGGGAGAAAAGGAGGCTCAGGGGTGACATTATGACTCTGTACAGCTCCCTCAAAGGAGGTTGTAGCTGGATGGGGGTCCCAGTCAACCAGCGACAGGATGAGAGGACATAGTCTTAAGCTGCACCAGAGGAGGTTCAGGTTGGACATTAGAAAGAGTTTCTTCACAGAAAGGGTGACTAGAGTCAGAAAGGGTGACTGGAATGGGCTGACCAGGGAGGTGGTGAAGTCACCGTCCTTGGAAGTGTTTAAGGAAAGACTGGACATGGCACTTCGTGCCATGGTCTAGTTGACGTGGTGGTGTTGTGTCACAGATTGGACTCGATGATCCATCAAGCCTTTTCCAGCCGAATCCGTTCCGTGATTTTGTGACTCTGAAGGGAGCGAAGGGAGGGAAGGAGGGCGGTGCCGCCCCCGGCCCCTGCGAAGGCGCGAGGGGGAGGGGACAGGGCGCATGCGCGCGGCGCGCGGCGCCCGCCGAGCCGCCCCTGCCTGGTGCGCGCGGACGGGGGAGAGTGTGGGCAGCGGTGACGTGATGACGCTGCTCTGCGCGTGTCGCCAGCCGCGCGACCCACGCACGGTCCGCCGGGCTCGTGCCTGCTCCTCCAGCCGGGCCGCCGCGCGCGGGCGGGGCGGAGGCGCCATCCCTCCTCCTCCTCCTTCTATCCGTTCTCCTCCTCCTCCTTCTCCTCCTCCCCCTCCTCCCCGGGTCCCCTCTCCGACGGCCCGGCCCCTTCCCCTCGACAGAGCGGCGCCTCCTCCTCCTCCTCCCGCTCCCGGCTGTGCCGGACAATAGGGGCAAGCGCGGCGCGTGTCTCCCTCAGCGCGGCCCCCGGCCCTCCATGCGCGGCGCCGGGCAGCGGGGCTGACAGCGGCTCCCGCCGGCGGTAGCGCGCCTGAGGCAGGGAGCAGCGGCGGCCGCGGGCCGGGACTTGCCGCCCCGGGCGCTGACAGAGCCGTCCCGCTCCGCCGCCTCCCCCTCGCTCCCGCCGGCGGCTCCCGCCGGGCTTTGGCGGCGGCGAAGCACAAAGGCGCGGGGCCCGGCGCGGCCCGGCCCGGCCCCCCGGGGGGCGCGGGGGGCGGCGAGG